>NC_135313.1:1604794-1646476 GCF_048772815.1 Callospermophilus lateralis
AACCCCCTTGAGCCCCCCTCGAGCCAGGCTCCGGCTCAGTCCTGTGGGTGCTGGGACCAGGCAGGCTCCTGGCAGGAGTTTGGTACTCCTGTGTGGGTGGTGGGGAGGGAGGTGGTGGGGAGGGAGTGGTGAGGAGGGAGGTGGTGGGAAGGGAGGTGGTGGGGAGGGGAGATGGTGAGGAGGGAGGTGGTGGGGAGGGAGGTGGTGGGGAGGAGGTGGTGGGGAGGGAGGTGGTGGGGAGGGAGTGGTGAGGAGGGAGTGGTGAGGAGGAGGGAGGTGGTGGGGAGGGGTGGTGAGGAGGGAGGTCTAAGGCAGGGGGTGGTGGGGAGGGAGGTGGTGAGGAGGGAGGTGGTGGGGAGGGAGGTGGTGAGGAGGGAGGTGGTGGGGAATGAGGTGGTGAGAGGGAGGTGGTGAGGAGGGAGGTGGTGAGGAGGGAGGTCTAAGGCAGGGGGTGGTGGGGAGGGAGGTGGTGGGAGGGAGGTGGTGGGGAGGAAGGTGGTGAGGAGGGAGGTGGTGGGGAGGGAGGTGGTGGGGAGGGAGTGGTGAGGAGGGAGGTCTAAGGCAGGGGGTGGTGGGGAGGGAGGTGGTGGGGAGGGAGGTGGTGGGGAGGAAGGTGGTGAGGAGGGAGGTGGTGGGGAGGGAGGTGGTGGGGAGGGAGTGGTGAGGAGGGAGGTCTAAGGCAGGGGGTGGTGGGGAGGGAGGTGGTGGGGAGGGAGGTGGTGGGGAGGGAAGGTGGTGAGGAGGGAGGTGGTGGGGAGGGAGTGTGGGGGGAGGTGGTGAGGAGGGAGGGCTATGGCAGGGGGTGGTGGGGAGGTGGTGGGTGAGGGAGGTGGTGGGGAGGGAGGTGGTGAGGAGGGAGTGGTGAGGAGGGAGGTGGTGAGGAGGGAGGTGTGGGGAGAGGGAGGTGGTGGGGAGGGAGTGGTGAGGAGGGAGGTGGTGGGGAGGGAGGTGGTGGGAGGGAGGTGGTGAGGAGGGAGGTGGTGGGAGGGAGGTGGTGGGATGGGTGGGAGGGAGGTGGTGAGGAGGGAGGTGGTGGGTGGAGGGAGGTGGTGAGGAGAGGGAGGGGTGGGGGAGGTGGTGGGAGGGAGGTGGTGAGGGGGGAGGTGGGTGGAGGAGGAGGTGGGGAGGGAGGTGGTGGGGGAGGTGGTGGGGAGGGGGTGGTGGGGAGGGAGGAGGTGAGGAGAGGTGGTGAGGAGGGAGGTGGTGAGGAGGGAGGTGGGAGGGAGGTGGTGAGGAGGGAGGTGGAGGGCTGTGGGGAGGGATGTGGTGGGGAGGGAGGTCTAGGGGGGGTGGGGGGGAGGGGGGTGGGGGGAGGGAGGGGGTGGGAGGGTGGTGAGGAGGGAGGCTACACGGGGAGCTGGACCTGTGTGTGCACTGGAAGCCTCCTTGGCATGGGAACATGGAGTGCTCCCACTCTCCTGGTACCTCTGCAGAAAGGCGCCGGGGACAGAGGCAGACTTGAGGGGCTGAGCAGGGGCCCTTGCAAGAGGCAAGCACAAGACCCGGCAGCCCACCTGGCCAGGCTCCCACCCAGCAGCAGGAGGTGGGTAAATGGCTTTACACAAAGCCCAGGGCAGGCGGGGTGGCGGAACACTGTCCCCCAGCAGGTGACCCAGCAGGAGGGCTGGGGTTCCCTGGCGGCCCAGTCTCAAGGAGAAGGAACAGCCCAGGACCACTTGCTCAGACACTGGCACATTTACATCAGACCCAGGGCTTGGCTTAGGCTGAGGTCGTAAGAAGGTTGGGGATCCCCTGTGCCTCAGAGGTGCCAGGGACAGGGACATGTGCTGTGGACAATGGTGAAATTGTCTCAAAATATATCTCAGGGCAGCAGGTGCCCAGGGGCCTCTGCTGTGTGTCCGCCGGCTCTGACATCATCAGGTGAAGGAGAGCCCAGGTGAGAGCTGGGGACAGACCATGCTGATGTGGAGGACAGAGGAGAAAAGAAACAGCAGGGAGAGGCTGTCTCTTAGGGGATGTTCTGGGAGGACAGGCTGTCCCTGGGCTGAGGCAGGCTAGCATCAGCCTGAAGACAGAGAAGGAAAGTGTCCTGGTGGCATCTACTGCTGGGCACTGGGGGTCACTTGGCCACCCCAGGGCTCCCTCCCTCACCTGCATGGCTGGGGGTTGAACAGGAAGGCCTCACTGGCCAGGTGCCCAGGACTCTAGTTCTCCCCGGGTGGAGCCAGGTGGGACGGCTCCAGGATGCTGCTCCTCATACTGCTGGATGCAGCCCAGATGGCCAGTGGTGGCCTGCTCTTCGGCCAAACGGGGAAGACGTCAGGCACACGAGAGGCTGCTGAACACCTTTACCCGCTTTGCTACTGGGATTCCCCATAACATCTTTCTCAAAAGCATTTGCGCTCACAGGGTGACAAACAGGAGATGAGAGGCCAGCTGTGCTGCTGACCCAGGCTCTAGCAGTAATCCAGAGTCCTCCTGCACACCAAGTGCACGTTCCAATACAGAAGGAGCTCAAGGCCTCCCCGGTGCCCACCTGCAGCACAGGCCAGAGAGCGGCTTCACAGAGAGGTCCAGCTGACAGGCAGGCAAAGGCTTGAGGACGGATGAGGGGAAGACCCCCAATAACCACGCAGCCACTGCCGATCCCACCGAAATCCCAAAAGTGAATCAGAAAAAGTTTTGTTGTGGAACTTGACAGAGTGATTCTAAAACCCCCTGAAAGTATGAATCACAAACAATTTTCAAATAGAAAAGTGAGGCGTTTTGTTTTTATTTTAGAACTTGCCCTCCCAGATGTGAAATTGGCAAGTGGGTGTTCACAGCAGCAGGACCTGAACGCAGCTTGGTGGTGAGTGTGTGTGAGCAGGAGCCAGTTCTGGGTTCCCGCCCAGCACAGGGCAGGGGAGGTGGGGAGGGGAGGGTCTCCCTCAGGGGAACAAGCAAAAGGCCCACGAGAGCCAGGGCACATGTGGGCAGGATCCTAAGGGGGGGTGGGTGGCCTGTCCATCCAGCCAGGATGGACAGGCCACCAGGTAGGAAGGGCTTGGGAAGCTGGCCACTCACGTGGGAGAGTTGATCCCTACCTCACACTGTGCATACAAGGAAATTCCAACATATTTACTAAGAGCCGAAATATAAAAAGGAGTTCTGAAACTGCTTGATCCAATAAAATCTTGTTGACATTGACGCATGGAAGGATTTCTTAATAAGACTTCAAGGAAAGTTGCATGAAATAAAAATCATTGACATGTTTGTGTAAAATTGAGACTATTTTTGCATAATCTTGAGATCAAAAACAAAGCTAAGGAAGACATGTAAAAAGAAAACGTAAAATATTATCAATATACAGGCCAAGATGAATGATCCAGAATCTATGCGCGATCTAGCAAATGCCCAAAGGTCAGACACACAGTCCAGGAGAAAGTGTGCCAAATGTGGCTAGTGATCCCCAGAAGGAGAAAGGCTGATGGCCGTACACCAACCGGGGCACACCACCTCGGCCTCCGCCACGCAGGGAAGACCCTTTAGTTAGCTCCGTTCACAGGGGGACGGGTAGGGGCCCGGCCCGGCGGTCAGTGCACCGGCCCACAAGGGCACAAGGGCCGTATTCTGCTTGTGGGAACCCCTGGAGCTCCCACACAGCACCCGCCCGCTGACCCCACACGGCGCTGGGGTGATGGAGGGAGAACGGGGGATGAAATGTGGAGCGCCTCTTTGGAAAGGTTCTCGGCATTATCTCAGAGCGGACGGCACACGTCCAGTTCAGCTCCTGGCCACTCATCCCACGAGCTTTCAGACAAGAGTCCTGGTTCCGACACCAGAACCCTACTGCTATTGCTTCAAAATGCAGCCACGGGACACAGAAAATCCAGGTGCCCACCCAGAGAAGGACCCCGCACCCTGAGCACGGCGTGTCCCAGGCCGAGCAGCGCCGGCGCCCAGGACGCCAGGCACTTGGGACTCTGGGCTCCGCAGCAGCCTGGAGCCCAGCAAAGAGCCGCGGAGTCCTCTCCTTTTTTATGCAGCAGAATATGGCGTTTCTATTGGATGTCACTGAGACCAGCCCGAGGAAGCGGCGGACTGTGAGGACAATGCTTACAGGAGGGGACTTCAGCAAGCAGCTCCCAAGAAAGTGAGACCCCAGAATGCTGGGGAGGACGTGCTGGGGAGCGGCCCGGGGAGGGTCTGGGGTGGGGCCTGGGGAGGGGCCTGGGGAGGGACCCGGGGAGGGGCCCAGGGAGGGTGGGGGGGGAGGGTCCCGGGGTGGGTCCCGGGGTGGGGCCCGGGGAGGGACCGGGGAGGGTCCCGGGGAGGGTCTGGGGTGGGGCCCGGGAAGGGCCCGGGGAAGGACCAGGGAGGGTGGGGGGAGGGGCCCGGGGTGGGGCCCGGGGAGGGTCTGGGGTGGGGCCCGGGAAGGGCCCGGGGAAGGGCCCGGGGAGGGTGGGGGGGAGGGTCCCGGGGAGGGGCCCGGGGAGGGGCCCGGGGAGGGTCTGGGGTGGGGCCTGGGGAGGGGCCTGGGGAGGGGCCTGGGGTGGGGCCTGGGGAGAGGCCTGGGGAGGAGCCTGGGAGGGGCCTGGGGTGGGGCCTAGGGAGGGGCCCGGGGAGGGTCTGGGGTGGGGCCTAGGGAGGGGCCTGGGGAGGGGCCTGGGGTGGGGCCTGGGGAGGAGCCTGGGACTGTCTGGTGGTGGCCTGGGGTGGGGCCTGGGGCGTGGCCTGGGGAGAGCCTGTGTGGGCCCTGGGGAGGGGCCGGGGAGGAGCCTGTGTGGGCCCTGGGGAGGGGCCTGGGGGGAGCCTGTGTGGGCCCTGGGGAGGGGCCGGGGAGGAGCCTGTGTGGGCCCTGGGGAGGGGCCTGGGGGGAGCCTGAGGTCGTCCCAGGGCCCAGGTCCCGCAGCACACCCAGGCGCACCTGTTTTGAAATGAGTGGAGTGGAGCTTTGAAGAGCCTGAGAGACTGGACCCAGCAGCAGGGCTGGATCCCCAGCAGCGGTTTCAGGCCCGAAGAGCCCCTGGGGCTGGAGGGGCTGGGCAGAGGGCGGAGCTCCTCTGTGGGATCCCCCACTTTGCCTCCTGAAGGTGGAGGAGGAGGAGGGACTCTTAGGGCTCTGGGGCCGGGAGTTAGTAAGCTACTCTAAAAGCCACCTGGGGGTCCGTGCACCTTAGGTGGCATCTTAACAGCCACAGTGTCATGCGCTGGCCGCCCTGGCCCACGCGGGCTGGGTCTTCAGTCTCAGCCCTGCGGGGGTCCCCTGACGGGCTCTCTGGCCTCCCCTGGGCCGTCTGCGCTCCCACTGCCTGCTTTTCCCCTGGAGGGGAGGCTCAGCGAACTTGAAAACCCCCGCCAAGGACGTCATTCCTTCACTTTCTGGCGACTGGCCTTTGGGGCTGCGTCACCGAACACAGTCCAACGGAACTTGGTAAAACTTTCCCAAGTCCGCAACTTGGTTTCCAAGGAAGTGGCCCTGTCCGCACCCAGCTCTGATCACCACGTGTGGGTCAGGATTAAGTGGCGCGGTGGCCAGACCGGTGACCGTGCTCACCATTTTCTTCTCTTTGCTGCCCTCCTGTTCTCTGTCTCCCGAGGGCTCAGGAGCGCGTGCTGGGGGCCGAGTTCTGGGGCTCCCTCCTGCAGGACCCTGTGCCAGGCTGGAGTCCAGCTGCCCGTGTGGGAGACTTGGGCCTTCGGCAGGCTCTGCCCCCCTGCTCTGAGCAGGCTCTGGCCCAGGATGGCCGGGGAGGGGCCAGGAAGCCCCAGGCTGGGGGTCTGGTGAGAATAGGTGTTTCTGTGTCCAGTTTCCCTTTCCCTGCTCAGACGCTGGGCGCCCTTGGGTCCCGGATCCTGTGTGGCCGAGCCCCCTTTCATTTCTCTGGGAGACCTTTGGTCACCACTGGGATGACTGTGGTCAGCCAGCGTGAACCCAGCACCCCTCGGGGGCACCTTGTGAATGGGGCCTGATTGTGGTGTCCGTTGTCCCATCCCCATCCTGTGGACGGCTGCTTGGTGGGCTCACTCTGACCTGGGGATGGGGCAGCACCAGCGCCCTTTGCAGAGGCAGGCCCGGTCCTGAATCTTGTCATCCGGTGGGCATCCCTGGTGAGTGCCCTCGAGGGTCAGCCCTGACCACAGTCCTGATCCAGGCACGGGCTGCCTGACCTCCACTGCTGGACAGAGCCCTTCCTTCCTCCTGTGCCCAACTTCGTCACATGTCAGACGGGCCAGTGAGGGAAGAGGGACAGTGCGGTCATGTAAGAGCAGTGAGGAGGACACAGGAGGGGCCCAGGGTCACGATCATGTCCCTGGGGCCCTGCTCTCTCACTCCTGGGGACACTTTCTCAGACCCCTCCTCCCTCTACAGGCTCAGCGGCCCTGGCCCTCTGCACACTGGAACCACCAGAGCTCAGAGCCCCGAGGCTCGACACGCCCCAGAGCCCTAGTGGGACTTCCAAGGGCTGGGGGACCACATTCCTGGAGCTCCCCAAATAGGGTACTGAGCCGCAATCCAGCCACGTCAGCCTCCCCAAGGGGCCAGGCCTCCCGCAGCCCGCAGTGCCTTCCACAGGCCTTGGTCCTCAGCATTCACTCTGCAGGGCAGCTGGCACTGGAGTGGTCGGCTTCTCCCCCCACTGAACTCTAGGCCAGGTCACTTTGCTCAACCCCCATCACAGGGCCCAGCACACAGTGGGCCTCTAGAGATGGTTGTTGAGTGAATAAATGACCTGGATGTAACGTCCTGCATTCACTTATTGCCCTATTCATCTTCTCAGTTGTGATTAGGAGATGTCTGCCTTACTCATGGAAAGGGGACCTGAGAGGTTCACGCCCTGAGTGACTATTGTTTTCACTAAAGGCATTACAGTGCAAATGAGCATCCTGTGACCCTGGGTGGACCTTCCACGTCACCACCCCCTGGAGCTTGCAGATGTGGGGCCCTGGGTCAGCTCTGCTTTACCAAGATCAGCAGGGATCTGTGAGCAGAGCCGTGCTAGAGCCCTCCTAGGGCCCGGAGAGTTCTGGAGTGAGCAGGCGGGTCCCCAGGCTGCTCTGAGGGGGCTGGTGGGGCCAGGGTCAGCTGGGGAGGTACGAGGCCACTGTCTCCAGGTTGTGATGAGCCTCCACCCCCCAGCCTGAGGAGTCAGCAATGTGGGAGGTAGATGCCACAGGGATGGTGCAGGGTCCGTTGTCAGCCACAGCAGTGGTCAGGAGCCCTGAGGGGCTGCTTCCTGTGGGCCACTGGATGGCCTTGTCCAGCTCCATGCCAGCTGGCTGCCTGCCCACGCACTTAGCACACGTGCAGCCAGCTGATGTTTTCCTGGTATCCGCAGGAAAATAGGAAACGGCTTGGAAAACAGGGGCCCGTGACACAATGGTCGGAGGAGAGTGACCCTGGGTAGCAGTCCTGCTGTGCTCTTGGGAACCTGTGGGTCAGACCACTCAGGGTGCCTTCTGGGGCACGAGACACAAGCAGCTAGGAACTCAGGAGGCCAGCAGCTCTGCTCTAGCCATGTTGCTGGTTGGCACAGGGAGGGCGGCAGGTGCCTGGCAGAGGGTGCCCACCAGCTGCCCAGCCACAGTCACCTGACAGGTGCAGTGTGCTGTGAGCTCAGAATGGTCCAGGCAGCTGGGGTGGTCCCGGCCAGGTGGCCTCAGGTCAGGTGCCTGGAAGACCTCTCCTCACCACAGAGTAGAGTCTGCATCATGGCCTCTGTCTCCGGCCTCCTCAGGCATCCAAGGCTGGGAGTTGCTTGGCATGGGTGCCTTTGTGGTTCTGTTCTGGGATTGGAGCTTTTAGAGGGGTCTTTTAGTTTTTGTACCAGAGATTGAAGCCAGGGCAGTTACACTGAGCCACACCCCCAGCCCTTTTAATTTTATTTATTTTGAGACAGGGTCTGGCCAAGTTTCTTAGGGCCTCACTGAGATATTGAGGCTGGCCTTGAACTTGGCATCCTCCTACCTGGGCCTCCTGGGATCACAGGCCTGGTCACCATACCTGGCTGAGAGGAGGTTTCAAAGGCCCCTTCACCCAAGGAGTGCAGGGCCCTGGAATGAGCCCATGGGCGTCGCAGGGAGGAGCAGGTGTGGCTGCACTGCTGGAGCCGCAGGAGACTCCAGGTGGGCCATATCCTGACCAGCCGCTAAGGTGACTGTCCTTATGTCATAGCTGACCATTAGGGCCTCCCTGAGAGGTGGGACAAGCATCCCCACCATTTTACGTCCAGGATCAAGGGGCAGATGTGGCTCTGGGAGGACCACTCGGACCACCAGGAGGCTGTGTCCCTGTAGGAACTGGGCATCTCGCCTCCCTGCCTGGGGCACCCTCTCAGGGCCATGTACTGGGGGCCTCAGGGGCAGCCTGGAGGCTGAGATCGGAGCACGGCTCCCTGTTTGGAGTCCAGCTCCCTGGCCTTGCAGCAGATGGTCAGGATAGCAGGGGTTCCTTTCCAGGGCTTCCAGCTTGGGAGTGCGCTGTACGATAGCTGTGGACGTACTGAGGGCAGGCAGGGGTCTGTACGTCCTTCCCGTAGACTGGGGTCCAATGAGGAAGCCGGGATTCAGAGTGAGCGTCCTGCGCTCGCAGGTCACGGGAGAGGACGGACGTGTAGGGTCAAGGGAGGCAAGGGGGGTGACACTGGGGAGGTGCAGGCCTCTTGGCGGCCACTGTCCCAGAAGCGTGACTCCTGTGGAGAACTGGCTTGTTGACTGTTTCTTCCTGTGGGCCCCTGGGTCTCCCTGAACTTGGCCCACGTTGCCTCCCCTCTCTGGATTCACAGGCACAGCCAGTGGCTTCGGATATCCCGGGTGTGGGGCTGCCGTCCCTCTGCAGAAGGCCTGTCCTCACAGTGTGGCTGACCCCTGCCCCGGCCACTCACACTCTCCTCCTCTTTGGCTCTGGTGAGGAGCAGGCTCCGGCCTCCGGCTCCCAGCACCAGCCTCCTGTGTTCCCCTGGGGCAGAAGGAGTGGCAGTGTGCTTGTGGGTGGACTGGAATTGCAGTCCCGGAGCCGGAGTCGCCCTGCACCTGAAGCCCCCAGGCAGCTCGGGTCTCTGGCTCTGGTGACAGTGCTGGGTGCTGCCCATGGTGCCTGGTGCCCCTTTCCCTAAGGAACAGGTTCCCAGTACTGGGCTCTCTGTGGCGTGGAAAGGGAGGGATTCTACGTGGAGGAGGGGGTCAGCGTCTGCCAGTCAGCTGTCCCTTCACCCCATATGACATGAGCTCCCTGGCGGTGGCTTGGGGACACCTTTCAGGGACTGCTGAGTGAAAGGAGCATTGGGTCGTCTGGGAGGCCCTGCCAAGGGTGGGCACCAGGTGTCCTGGGGAGGCCAGACAGGGCCGGACTCGGAGGGCAGCCCTCGACCAGGTGTGGGAGGGTCCTGGAGAGAAGCAGAGGCCGAGCCCATCTTGACCTCCCAGCCTGGCCTCTGCCCTGAGCCTCGGCCCTCAATCCTGCAGCAGGAGGCCTCTGCCCTGAGCGGGCAGGAACGTGGAGCCCCCAGGTTCATGGTGCTCTGCAGGAAGCCTCAGGTCTGAGCAAGCGTTGACCCGAGGCCAGGCCCTTTGGAGCTAGGGACCCGCACAGCCTTGCTGGTCACCAGAGGGCCTGCCCCTGGGACAAGCCATGTCCTTGTCCTGCTTAGGCACAGCATGGCTCCTGCTGCCCTGTCCTGTGTGGGGACTCTGGCCCCTGGCCGTGGGGTTTTTCAAGGCTCTCGGTCTTAGAGGGCTCCTGCAGGTCCTCCAGGGGGACAGCGGGGCAGCCCTGGGAGACTTTTTTTAACTCAGGAAGTTGAGGAAACACAAGAGATTTGTCCACATGTTCCAGCTGGTCAGAAAGTCTGCACTGGAATGTGTCCCAGGCCACCTGAGACACCCTGGGGGAGGGAGCGGATGGCAGACAGCCAGAGGTCAGGATCCACTGTCCACCCTCACCCCCGTCAGCCTCCTCCATGTTTCTGATGAGAGCGTCCTGCCACCCGCCTCCTGCCCACTGGGAGGCATCTCTACGCTCCCCTTGACCACTTGACCATGTCGAGCCTTGTGTGCTCAGCCTCGAGAGAGTGGCCCCAGCTGCTACGGTCACTGGGTAGATACTCTAGAAAACAGGGCACAGGTGGTTTCCAGGTGTGGGGGGGTGGAGACTCTGGAGGAGCCGAGCCTGGCAGGGCCTGGCAAGGCCACGGAGCCCGCCCAGGACTCTGATAAGCTGAGTCCAGAGGAAGGCTAGTGAGCCCAGGGAAATGACGGGGGGCTTCTGGCCACCAGAGCCTCGAGCACAGGTGAGCCTGCTGGGCAGGGAGGAGAGAAGGGCAGTGTCCTGGACCTGGGTTGGGGGTACAGCCATGCCCGCTGTGAGGGGCTCTGCTCTGGAAGACTCAGAGGTGGAGATGGCCGGGCAGGGGGTGGACAGGTGGCCTGTCCGGGGCACACTGGGGCTGCCTCGCACCGCAGCTGCCTGGCTGGGGCCCTGCCGCTGCCCTCTCATGTGGCTCTCAGGGAGCAGGACTGTCCCTGGCCACCCAGTGCTAGCTGTGCACAGCTTCTTCAGCCATGGCTTCGGTCTCAAGGCCACATATACTTGCTCCTGGTGACCTTCCTGAGGCTTCCTGCTCGCAGCTACGTCCTGTGCCCTGATGGCCCCTCCCGGGATTCAGTGCCTCTGCTGCTGACCGGATGTCACCACCTCACAGGCACCTCTTGGCTTGCCAGATATGCCCTGGCTGGGACTCAAGGACCAGCGTCTCCCGGGACTGAATTACTTCCTCTCATTGAGAGGTCATCTCCAGAGGAGCCAGGCCACGTCTCCAGGCAGTGGGGTCAGGACTGGCCCTTCCCACAGATGTGTGCCCAAGTGCTCCTGGGCAGAGCAGGGTGCCTGGGCGTCCTGCAGCCAGGCCAGGACCCATGGTCATGGGGAAGGATGCAGGGCTGGGGAGGGGGCCCAGGGGGCTGCAGGAACTTGGAGACAGTGTGGCCATGCCAGGGTGGGACAGTGGAGGAGAGCCAGAAAGGGTGGGCATCCTGGGCCCCACACTGTGCTGACCAGCTGGGCCTGAGCTCAGATGTCCTTCATGTGGCCGTGACAGGTGTCATCCCAGACACCAAGTAAGGGGCAGAGGAAACCATGGGGCCTCCTTCCAGGGCTCCCAGGCAACCTCCTGCCCAGGAAGACAGATGGACGCTCCCGGGAACCAGGAGGAGCCAGGAACTCCTAAGGTCCCACCTGAAGCCAGGACTCAGCCGCCCTGAGGGCAGCAGGCACCTGGGGGCCACGGCTGCTGTGGAAGGTCCTAAAGCTGCCGAGCTCCAGGGGAGGGGTCCTGGGGAGTGAGACGAGGCTGGGGGAGAGCAGGCCCTGCAGACTGGGGCCAGGGTCAGGAGCGGGCAGGGCCTCAGGCCCTCCAGAGCCCGCTGCAGAGGGGAGAGCGTCTCTGGCAGGCAGGCTGCCAAGTGTGAGGAGAGACGGTGGGGAGCCAGGGCCCCTGGGCATAGCGCGGGGTCGTGGGCCGCCAGCAGGCCTCTGAGCGCCCCTGGACACAGCGTGGGGGCCATAGGCCTGTCGGCAGGCCTCTGCTACTTTGCCAGTGGGAAGCAGGGCCTGGGGGAATCGGGGTCCAGGTCCGCGGCCGGCCAGTGGTCGCACTGGTGCAGACACGAGGCCGTTAGAAGGGACCTGGGCAGGTGGCATCTTGGTGCCCTGTTTCATGGTGCACTCATGAAGACAACTAAAGCAACAGCCCCCAAGGGTCAGAGCAGGACTGCACCCTGGGGAGCACCCCTCGGTGGGAGGCACAGGACCTCAGTGACCTGTGCGTCTCCCTGGCTCTGAGCCCCAAGCTGCAAGGCCTCTCCACATGGCCTCTCCTTGCTGCTCGGTACGAGCGTAGGCCCTCACTGACGAGGGTCAGCTTGGGCTTCTGTGTCCTCCAGGGGCACCACCTGGTGGTCATCACCCCTTCAGGCTGGGTCCTGCCTGGTTCCAGGACAGCCCTGCTCCATGGGCCCTGATTCTACTGGCCAGAACTGGCAGGTTGGTCCAGGACAGCTCTGGAGATACTCTCTCCAGTATGGAGTGGACCCTCTCCCCATTTGGCTCATCCATCCTGCAGCCAGGACAAAAGCTGTGACAGTCATCAGGGCGTCAGGTCCCCATGAGGAGGAGTGCAGGTCTTGCTAACTCAAGGGTTTGGCTGGATTGGATGTCACTGTCGGTCAGTGGTCAGGAGGGACCTTCAGAAACAAGGGGAATCTCTGGGTGCACGGGGTCCTGTGGGTGGCCCAGGGTCCTAGAAGTCACCCAGAGCTCTGATGGTTCTGACTGCCCCGTCCTCACGTCTCTGGAGCCAATGCGTTGGGCTCTTCTGCTTTTTGACCGACAGGGAGACTGCATGGCCTGAGAGGGACAGCGAAGACGGGGGACAGCAGAGACAGTCTTTACCACCTTGTCAGCTGTTCAATTGTAGAGACCAAACCCACGAGGGGAGCTGAGTTTTGAGCTCTGCCCAGCAGCCGGGCACTTCCTGCCCACTCGAGGTGCTGCACGCCAACCCCTCGGGGCCCCCAGGGGCCTTGCCGGAGGCTCGCTCCGTCCCACAGGTGCCTGAGGATAGAACCGTCCACACTTGACACCTCTGCCCTCTTTGACGTGGTGTTGGCAGGGCTGGGACGTGGCTCAGGTAGGCTCTTGCCCAGCGCGCACGAGGCCTGGGTTTAACCCCTAGTGGTGCAGAAAGAGGTGACAGATACCATGACAGATTCATGCCAAGGGACTGCCGCGAAACAACAGGTAGGGGCTGTGAACAATTGTCAAGTCTGGTCTGACCCACCGTTGTCAATAAAGCTTTATTGGCACACAGCCTCACCCACCATCTGCCACTGCCTCATACTCAGGCCCCCACAGAAGCCGAGGACCCACATGGCCTGCGTTCATTCCCTACTCTCCACTTCACGGGGACGGCCCTCCTGTGGTTGGAGGGAAGGGAGCGATTCCTGTGTTGGGGTCTCAGCCCCCCGGGTCCTCCGGAGGGAGTGCTGTGAAGCTCAGTGCTGGCCAGTTCAGTGAACCGTCCTGCTTACCCTGGGCTTGGGTGGGCTGAAGCCTTCTCCTGACTTTACAGGTGGGAAGCTGGGATTCAGACCTGTGCATGGGCTCTCGGCTGACTCAGAGCCAGGGGGTGGTCGCCACACCTTCCCGTTGCTCTGCCCGGCAGGGAGGCCAGCTGTAGCCCACCCACTGGTGCACTTCATGCCCCTGAGCTGACCTCCACCAGGGCTCCTGGGACAGCCAGGCCGCACCACGCCCAGGGCACATGCCATGTCTCTGGGAAAGAGCGTGGGCCTGCCCGCACCAGGGCTTCTGCCTTGGGTGGAGATTTCTGCTGGATCGGGCTCTCCAGCTCGACTGTGAATTTTTTTTTTATCATTATCATAACTAAAAGTGGAAAATAATGTACCTCTGGAATGGCTTCAGCTCAACCTTCTCGGCCATAAATCTGCGTGCTGATGGTTTGTTTCTGTGCTGTTTGGTTGTCATGGTGACGGCTGCATTAACTAATGGTTTGAGAATCTGAGCACTGGTTCTCCACATGGCCTCTCCTTGCTGCTTGGCACGAGCATAGGCCCTCACTGACGAGGGCCAGCGAGAGGCCGCTGAGTCTGTGCGTGGCCAGGCCCGTGTCCTGGGCCTCAGTGGCTCCTAGAAACATGGGGGAGGCCTGCGATAATGAGGTAAGCACAGCCCCCAGGGCGGAGCGGCCCCCCCCCCCGGCGAGTCCTTGGTCAGCAGAAAGGGGTGCTGCACCCCAAGGCTGTGGCAGAGAAACCATACCCCTTTCTTCCGGCAGCCGGTGGAGCCTGTCACCCTGACTGGTGCAGAAAGGGAGGACTCGGGCAGGTTCCCTGGGGGCCAAGGAGAGGTGCCTAGCCATCAGGGCCCCTAGAGGACCATGACAATGATGTGGGGGCCCGAGCAGCCCTTTCTGTTTCCAGACACAGAGCTCCTCAATCCCACCAGAAGCCCCTGCAAGTGGCAGCCCGAGCAGCCCACTCTGCATCTCTGTGCCTCAGTGTCCACGTCGGGGACTGGGCTGCAGGGCGTGTGGAGGACTCAGGTGTGGAGGAGCACAGGAGGAAGCCGGGGGCCCTGGTGGCAGGTGACCTCTGAAGGAGCAGCTCCCAACCTGCTCCTGGCCCTGCCCTCTTTGAGTGGGACCCAGTGCGGGCGGCACAAGGGAACCCGCCTGGCTGTGTGCTCAGAGGAACCACGGTCCCTCCCTCCAGGCCTGTAAGCACTGGTGTGTGCAAGGCGTCTGTGTGCACTGGAGTCCTCTTGGTGGTCGGTGGACTTGCCAGTGTGGCCTGCATGGAGGCCGGTGGCCACTGTGGACGGAGCACTGGTGGTGGCAGCGGAAGCGCTCGGTGCCTCTGGGACTCCTTTCCCCGCCCGCCACACCTCTGTTTCACACTCAGAGTAAACACATGCGCTTGCCCAGTTTCCTGAACCTGACCGTCAGCACAACAGCTCCAAGGGCAGGGCCTGCCAAAGCAGCCTCTGCCCTTGTGTGGACCAGGCGGGTCAGGCAGAGGACACCCACACGCAGGCCCCTGGGGCCACGCTGCAGATTTGCCGACAGCCACCGTGGCCATGCTACTGCAGCAGAGGGAAGACCCCATCTGGGGCGGAGGGAAGAGCAGGGCTAGGAGACCACTGTGCCCACCCGGGGCAGCTGGCAGCCGCTTGAGCTCACAGAGGCCACTCAGCCCTCAGCCCAGGCTGTAGGGCACACAAGCGCACCCCACACTTTGGAGCTCTGTGATTTCCTTGGTGGGGGAGCCTTGAGCGGAGCTCTGAATGCCGTGCTGGCGCTGGGGACAGAGGGGTGGACAGGGCTTCCTCCAGGGCGGTGCCGTGGACCCTGCCTAGGCCAGGGACATTTCAGTTGTGGGGTGGGGGGAGGGCCAGCAGCAAGGCTAGACCACTCCAACAGAAGGACTGAGCCCACAGAACCCAGTCGGAGGGGAGGGAGCACACACCACCACTGTCAGGTGGCCACGCCTCCACCAGGGGAAAGGCCCTCACAGCCCACGGTGACCAGAGCAGGTGCCGTGGCCACCGAGGGGGACGCCCTGCCTGTGCAGCAGCAGCTTTCCCCTCTCCTCACAGCTGAGATGCCTTGGCACCTAGAGCTGCCATTCCTGCTGAGCACTGGCTCTGGGCAGAGGAGCTGGACTTGAGCATCCTTCCCTTATCGCTCCCCGGAGGCGTCTGCGTCCCTCCAAAGGTGGGAGCCATGGCTGTCTACCCAGAGGCCCAGAAAGGGTTCCCGGGGCCTTCCATGGCCAGGTTGCCCTTGGTGTGTGCAAGGCAGTGGGATGGGGTGGGGGTGGGAAAGGAGGGCTCGCTGCTGGGGACAGAGGGAGGTTGGCAGGGCAGTGGCCTCCTGGCTGTCCGCCCACCATGAGGAGCCCTTCCTCCCTCACCAGCTCCAGGGACTTGGGGACACATCACTGCGCTTCCCTCTGGAAAGCTTTGTCTTGCTGACCAGAGAGAGTGGAGAGACAGCCAGCTGGTGTCTACTGTGCAGTCAGGCCCAGGGCACCTGGGGGAGGCGGATCAGGCTGCAGAGCCCATTAGCAGCTCAAGGGGTCTTCTGATGGGAAGCCCAGGCTGGGCCAGGCTTGTCCACACCCTCTTGCCTGCACTAGGCTCTCAGGGCTGTTCTGAGGAGGGTCCCCCAGCTCTGAGGCCATCCTGCAGCACCGGCTGGGATCAGCAGGCACTTGGGGCCGGAGCTGGGAGCCAGATGCCCACTTCCTGCCGCGGCCTAAGCCACAGTGCAAGCCCTGCAGCAGGGGCACAGCCCAACAGAACAGCAGTGCCATGGGCCTGGGAGCATCAGGGGAGAGAGGGGACAGACAGAGTCGAGGAGCCGGAGGGCAGTTGGACTGGGACTAGCCTGGCACTCCGGAAACTCGAACCCAGGCCCCCCTCATGGAAGTGTGGGGTCCCCGGCATCAGTAGACGTCAGGATGCAGACCCCCAGGCCCCACCAGGACCCTGGGGTGAGAATCCCCCTTTCAACAAGGTGCCTGGGACAGGAACATCAGGCCAGTCCACTGCAGGTGTCAGGAAGCACCCCAGGCCTGGCCTTGAGGAGGGCCCTCCGACACCCAGTCAGCCAGGGCCCTGTCGAGCCTGAAGCCCTCCCACTGCCGACTGTGCTCAGGTATGTTTGCTCCACTCACCTGTCGCCAGGTGACCAGAGGACAAGGCCTTTGGGCCTTTGCTGCAGCAAAGGGGTCCTGGGACAGCGGATTTGGATGGGCAGCGAGGGAGAGGCGCGCAGCAGATACGCCAAGTGTGACCAGAGCGGGGCTTGAGTTCCAGCTTACGGTGCAAACCAGAAAGACCCTTGGGGAGGGTCCCCTGGCACCCACTGACTGCAGGACTCCTGGGGAGGGACGGGGGAGGCTTCTGGGCTGGTTGGAGGGAGGGTTCCGGGATCTGCATCCCAAATTATTTACTTCTGCATTGATATTTTTCGAGTGACAAGATAATGTCATGATCATTGTAAAAACTCCCAATTTTCACACCCCTTAGTGGAAAGTGAGACCCAAACTCCTCAGAAAGAGAAATTCCAGACAATGAGCCATGTCCAGGGAGGGGCCTCTCAGGGGTCAGCGGGTGGTTGAGAGCTGTGGTGCCTGCAGGGCTGGACCACAGGGGCCAAGGGGAAAGAGGGCCTTCCTTCTGCAGGAAGTGCCCTGGGACCAGGAACCCAGTAGAAGCTGGGCCGGTGTTCTGGAACCGACCTGCAGGGAGGCCTTTGGTCTGTGTGACCGACTCCAGGACTCCAGCGCTGGTGGAAAGCAGGGTCAGCGGGACCAGGAGGAAGTGTACACTGCTATTAAAAAACAAAAGCCAAACACCTCCCACCAGGATGGGAAGCCAAGGGAAACCTGGGGAAGTGCTCCGCCTTTGAGGCACTGGGTGTTTATAAAGACCTGGGGGAAGGAGAGTGGGAGGGACCCACAGACTCCGCAGGTATAGACCGAGAGGAAAAAAACAGCCAGGAGTCATGTGAAGTAAATGCAAATATAGCAATAAAATTCTTAAAATCACCTTTTGGGATCAGAAATACTACAAAGATTTAAGAGACCCTGTGGCTGGGGAGTTATTCCCTGGTCAGCAGAGCCTGGCATATTAGAACAAAGGATTCTGTGACTACAAAGCAAAGCCAAGAGTCCTTATTCACAGTTTCCTTAATTGAAAGAAAAACACAACAAAATCTCTAAATACTCCTTGGTGAGAATCAGCTGTGTGAACCTGATCCATATATTGAAAGATCACGCAGTGATCCAGAGCAGCTCTGAGCACGGCTTGTTTTTCACACTGAACTATTTCTATGATACGCTGTCAACGGGGAAAAGCTGATTTCAGGAAAACGTGCGTCTATGTGAAACAGCGTCTGCTTCCTCTGTCCCCGAGCCTACCCTGGCCTGCTGCCACCTCTGACTGGTGAGGCCAGTCCCCAGTTCCCAGATGGAAGGAGGGGACATTACTTTTTCTGTTTCCTGGGTTGTGTGATCTGGTTTTCACAAGGGACACAAGACACTTCTATAAAAAAGTAAGAGTCCATCTCTGGGACCATCATGGCGCTGCATGCAGCAGGCTCGACCCGGCTGCACTGGAGGAGCATCTGTGCATCTCGGAGGGGTGCCCTTCCCGGTACCTGGCTCTCGGAGCCCTTCTCAGCCGCATCGTCCCAGGGTCTTCAGAAGCACCCGGAGTCTCCCTCATTCCTCAGGACACCAAGCCTCCCGGGGCCGGGTGGGCTTGGGCGCTGCCCAGGTCGCCTGGCCCCCCCGGGCCCTTCCTCGGTGAGGAACAGGAATCTTGCTCCCTGACGCTCTCGCGCTTCATCCCTTCCTGTTGGCCAGGCGAGATCGAGGGGGCCAATCTGACTTGGAAACACTGGCCCTTCCTCTGTCCCCCTTGATGCAGCCCTTCCCTGGCTGGCAGGGGCGTGAGATGCCCAGGGCTGAGAGCAGCGCCACCCTCCTGCACACAGCTCGGCCAGCGTCGGGCCGTCTGACCCTGTGGAAAGGGCACTTGAGTGGTGGCGGCCAAGTGAATGTGGAGCGTGCCCTCAGAGGCCGCTGCCCTGGCTCTGGGCACTTCAAAGGCTGTGTCACTGCCTCTCCACTTCACCCTCAGAGGGCAGAGGGGCCTGGTCATGTCTGTCCCCCACCACAAGGTATTCAGGGCTCAGCCCGTCTCTGAAACTGGTCAAGAAACCCAAGATGAGGAGTGGCTCAGCGACTTCCAGAAACCCCGCTGGGGGTGGGTTAAAGAGGAGCCCTCGTCCCCAGGCGGCGCGGCCTCATTAAGCAGAAGCACAGAGGGCAATAAAATAAAGGCCACTGAGCAGCGCTCAGGGGCTGACCCACAGGTCACCCAGAGCTACTGTGCCCGGGGAGCTGGCTTAACAGGCAGCGCCAGCGGCATCAAGGAGGCATCTCAAGAAGCCAGCAAGGGGCACTGCAGGTGAGACCCACAGGGACTTCCAAGACCCGGGCCATGAACACAGGCTTGGTGACAGCCCCCGAGGCCCCACCAGGAACACTCAGCCGCGGTCGTGGCTAGAAGGTGAGCCGTGAGTTTCTCACTTATCCCTAAAGGTCCTTCAGGGCAGACGAGGTGCCACCCAGCCAGAGCCCGCCAGCCCCCCTCACTGAGCACACTCACGGTGGCCGCGCCCTCACCTCCTCTCATCCAAGGCAGCTCCGGAGCTTCCCCGAGGGCAGTACCCTGCCAACTGGACAGGCCATGTGCTTTGCTGCCCACCTCTTCACAGTCCAGTCCGGCCTCCACCTGCCCTCAAGTTTCCTTGATTCTAGAATCGAGAGTGGCAGGTGAGCAGGGGCGGGAGGACCCCGACCTTTTGCTTTATGGGGAGGGAAACTGAGGCTCAGAGGAGGGGGTGTGCTCAGTGCGGGCAGTGCTGAGGTGACCACAGGTCTGGCTCTGGCCTGGGCCCTCTGGTCCCCAGGAGCGGGGGAATGTCGAGGGGCTCTGCCCTTCACTCAGAGAGGCTCAGAGGGCCCCGGACACCTGGAAGGGGTGTGTCCCCAGTGCCAGGCTGCAGAGAGCCCAGGCATCGACCCTGGCGGTTGTCAGAGCCTGCCTGCTCCAGGGGGACATGGTCCCTTCTGCTCATCTCCACACCCACTTGGGGGCATCCAGCAAACCCAGCACTGAGGGCTGCTCTTGCTGGCCGGGCGTCCTTGTCCCTCTGTGTCCCGGGGAGAGCAATGACTGCTGGCACAGAGGCACTCAGCTGCCCCACAGGTCACCGGGAGCTACAGGGTCCCTGTCCCTGGGCCCTGTCCAGGGCTGACTTTCAGGGGAGGGCAGTGCTGGCGTGGCCGGGAGGTGGATGCTGCACCGGCCACGTTCCTGGCATCTGTTGGAGACCGGCCCGGAGCCAGCTGCGCTTCCCACACCTGAAGCTAGTGCGCCCAGGCTGGTCTGTGCTCCGCTGGCCAGCACACGCGTCCCCGGGGGGAAAACACGACACCTGGGTTCTTTCTGTTTTTAGCCCCTTGAACTCGTGTTCCCTCTGATGCCAGAACATCCCTCCCCAGCCTCTTCACACAGCCCCTGTGCCTTGGTCGTGCCTGAAGTGGGGGCCACCATGTCCCAGAACCATGGCTGGTTCCACGGGGACTGTGGCAGAGAGAGAAGGGGATGCAGCCAGAGTGGGGACTGCAGAACAGGGCCGGCCCATCCGCGGGCACCTGGAGAGGGTGGCACCTGTGAGGAAGGGCTGATGCCTGTTGAGGTTTTGTGATGATGTGGGGCTGCTGAGACCCGGGACTCTTCCTCCTCCCACAGGCAGGAGAGGCGGGAAGGTGTGCCAGGAGGCACAGTCCCAAGAACCGTGCTGAGAAGGCGCCACCAGTGAGTGAAGTCACTGAGCGCTTGGGAGAGAAGAGCAGGTGCTGGGCCCGGAGGCCGGGGAGAGCACAGCACCTCTGCCCGACCACCCCCTGGGCCTCAGACTGTGGGACCCAGCCTCGGTGGGAAAGGGCCAGCTGAGGTCAGGAAGGGCTGGCGGACACGGTGTCCTCCTTGGGGTCACGGGGGACGAGTAGCAGAAGCAGAGAAGGGCAACCCCAGGGCAAGGACCAGTGACAGGAAAGGCACACGCTCCATCTGCCTGCGGTCCCAGAGTGGGGACAGGCTGGGAGACAACGAGGGCAGGCAGGTGGCTGGTGGGGACCTTGGGGCTGGTGGGTCCCATCCAGTGTCCCCCTCCAGTGGCAGGATGGGAGCCCCAGCTTGGAGTGCACCACACGTGGGTGAGACGACGCGGGGCGGGGTGGCGGTGGGTAAAGAATCCCTGGGCCTTTCTCATCCCTGTGTCCTTAACACAAAGACAGGACCCTGCGCCCAGAGGGGCCCCTCCTCGTGGGCTGGAGCTGGTGGCCACGTGTGGCCTCCCAGCGTCCCCAGCCTCTGGAGGAGAGTACACAGCACCTGTGGGCGGTCAGGGCTCCCGGGACCCACAGGCCTGGTTGACAGAGGGCCTCTGTCTACAGCTGGACCTCGCACCAGCCACCTGGACTCCATCTGGTCAGACATCATCTCAGGAGGGACGGTCCTCAGGCTCCATGGATGACCTGTCTTTCTTGCCGCCTTGCTCTGCACCTGGGGTCTTCCTACAGGGTTTCGGGGGTCTTCCCGCCGGCTGCCCTTCTGCAGGGTGGAGCGGGGACAGCCTGCGCCTCCTGCTCGGGGGCCTCCCTCCTCCTCCCAGCCAGTTCCACTTTCATCTCCGTCTGTCACTTCCCCGTCTCCCCTTCGTCTCAGAGTCCCCTGGATTTTATTGAGAACACAGAACAGATGCTTTCTAAAAACTGCCGTCTCCCGCAGTGACCGCACGTTCGGCTCCTATATATAAACACGCGGAGACGCTCCCAGGGCGCGCTCTGCCTGGGCTCCCACCTGGCCATGCGGCTTGTCCTGCAGACGGCGCTTCCCCAGGTGGGCAGCTGCTCCATGGCCCTCAGGTCCCTGGTGCAGAGCCACTGGGGAAGCGTGTGGCCCACCCAGGTCTGCTCCTCCCTCAGTTGATCTGCCCCCAGCCCCGGGCAGGCCACGTCCCCACCCCTCAGCCACTCACAGGAGGGAGGGACTCTCGCAGAGGAAGGGAAGGTCTCGGCACCGCAGGGCTCAGGTGCCCTCCAGGAGCACCCTCTCCCCCCGGATGCCCCTGCCTGGGTGTAGACACAGGGGGCTCACTGCAGGGGGTGCGGCCAGCACAGTGGAGTGGGGCTGTGGGTCTCACTCCCAGACCCCAGCCCAAGCCTTGCTCTCAGAGGCGGAGAGTGAGCTACCCTCCCATCTTAGGGCTCCCCCCGTGGATGACAGAGGCCCTCTGGGAGGCAGTGAGGGCTCTGGGCCGAGCAGGGCTGGCCCAGGGGGGGCGGGATGGGGAGGGCCCTCCACTGACCACCGTGTCTGGTGGCCCTGGCTTGTAAATAGGGTCAGAGCTGAGGGCTGAGCACCTCTCTCAACAGTCTGCTTGAGGTTGGTGGGTGGTGGGTAGAGAAGGCTGGGGGGACCAGAAACCGCTCTGGGTGGACTGTTGGGACCACTGAGAAAGGGACCCCGTTTCCTCCTGCTGGTTTCACGCCCACCCAGGCTGTGAGCTCCCTCGGTAGACTGTCACCATGTGAGGACAAGCCTTGGCACTGCGCCGACTGTGGGGATGCTTTGCAGCCTGGACTTTGCCCTCTGACCCCGGTCACTTTGGGGAGGAAGGTGGCAAGGACCCCCCCGCTGGAGGCTGGGGAGCGCGGGGTCAGGCCAGGACCACCTCGTCCACCCTGCGGGGCAGAGTTGGCACCAGGCCCCCCGGGACCACCCTTCGAGCGAGAACTGAGGTTTCCTGCCCTGCTCCTCCCAAGACCAACTCTGTGCTTGGCCTGGGGTGCCACGGTCGTCCGCAAGGCTGTCAGACCAGCCCGTCTTTAAGGTGCCGGACGGGTGAGGTGAGGCCTGTGATGGTCATCGTCTCTGCCTGGCCTCGGAGGCACTGGGGGCCCGTCCACTGCCGAGCCTCCTCTTCTCAGTGGGCAAGGGGATAAATGGAAGAGGGCCTGACTGTCTGAATCACAAGAGCCAGCTCCTGGTCACCAGGGAGCTGGGACAGAAGGGACTTCCCTAGAGCAGAGGCAAGCGTGGTCCTACCACGCCGTGACCCACCTCCCATGCCTGACACCCGGCTCAGGCCCAGCCCAGGCCGGCCTCTCTCCCCACCCAGACCCCGCACACATTCCCTGCTCCATATTCTCCAGAAACCTTCATGCGATCTGCAAATGTTTCTTGTATTTCTAAAAATAAAGACTCATATTTTTAGACATGATAATGGATCTTGAGGTTACGTCAAAAATCCTCAGTCTAACTGTCAAGTCTGGCTTCAGGTTTTCAATTGTCTCCTAAATGTCAATTTATTCTTTTTACATTTTGTTTGAATTGGAATCCAGACAAGCCTGGCAGGCTGAGTGGGGACGTTCCTGAAGTCTCCTTCCATCTGTGGATTCCCGCTGTGTGTTGTCTCGTGGCTGGTGTCTGCTGTGCCTCTCTGTGCTCCTCCTCACAGTGCAGTTGACGGGGAGAGAGGAAGGAGCCTGGGCCGCGTGGGTCTCCAGATGTCGGTGCAGGTGGGTTCTTCTGGTTCCTCCTCGGCAGGAACAGAGGAGAAAGGCCACCTGAGCTCTGGCTGTCCTAGGTCTCGGCTCAGCCCACATTGCAGCTCTGGGGTCACCTGCAGAATGGGCAAGATGAATGCACCCAGCATTTCAGAAGAACCTCTGAGGACCGAAGGCCCGATTCGAGGCTCCACGGAGGCCAGGAGCTGCCCCAGAGGTAGCAACAAGCCGCGCACCCCTTTAAGTGGATCAGCATTGGATTCTTTTGCTCTTGGCTCCGTTGGGTTTCTTGTAACTAGACAAGGTTAGACTTAGACACCATCTAAACCTGCTCTTCCGGTTTCAGAAGTGTCCTCCCTTCCTGATGCTCCGGAAGCTGCCCCAGGGCAAGGCCAGGGACTGCCCCTCACACCCCCAGCACGGAAGGCTGCTGGTCTAACAGCCTGCAGGCATTCGCCTCTGACGGGCTCATCTGCTAGTTTGGGGGAAAAGGAAGAAGATATAAGTTCCTTTTTCTCTCTCACATGTGACAAGACGAGCATTAGAGGATGGAGGGAGACTCGCTCCCTGGAAGGACACCGCTTTACCCACTACTGCGAGAGCCACTGCCGAAGGCCCGGAGAAATGCCTCTCACACTGGATAGGGCAGCAGAGGGCAGCTGAGAGCCGGATCCAGGACCCTGGACAGAAGGGACACCAGGGGAAAGACGAGGCTGCTTGGCCCTGGACGGAGCTGAGCAGGACATCCCGCTGAGAAGCAGGGAGGCCGCACCCGGGGGCTAGGACAGCAGATGGTTCAGCCGCAGGCCTGGGCCGGAGGTGCTCCAGCTACACAAGGCTGACCATCCCCACCCCAAAGGCTCCTCGTCCAGGGAAGAGAGTCCAACCCGGAGCCTTGGCTTCGCCTGAAGCAGTCCTCAGGCAGTGTCCTGTCCAGCCAGCAGGACCTCAGCTCCAAACGGCCCAGGCAGGGACGAAGAAAGATCCAAACTGAGGGACAGGGCAGCGCAGAGGCACGGTCGGACAGCTGGTAACACGGGCAGACGTGGACTCGTGTTGACTCCTGTCTTATCCACCATTTCCTTGGCTCATCTGAACAATGGTGTTCTGCTGACCTAGATGGGTCCAGGCCAGCTGACCGTGTTGGGAATGGAAGGACACCTCTAAGTCTGCTCCTTTCCTAATGCCTGGGATGGTCGTTAGACGGGCAGAGAGAGCGGCAGTAGAACAGGATGACCTACATTGCCCTTGATTAAAAGTCAGACTTAACATAAATATCTCACTGGCTTCTCGTGTTTGCACCTGGAGAACCAAGTTCCTGGGCATTGCCTCAGATGGTTTGCCAGGGGTGGTGGGAGCAGGTGGCTGTGTGAGATGCGCTTTGGTCTTTGGAGTCATGGGTTCTTGCTCAGGGACCTCTGCCTCCAATTGGCCTCTGCGTGGATTCCACAAGGCCCTGGCTTGAGAATGCAGAGATGTCACATGGCTGGAGAACAAGTCGTCATCATCTGCTGCTTCCTGGCGATTCCCTGGTGCCCGCACTGCTCCGCGGTGCTTGCCACGCTGCCTGGCCACCCACGCTCTGCCAGGTGTGCCCAGAGCCCTTGGAGTGGCAGGTCAGCAACCTCCTTCCCATCAGGTCTTTCCCAGGCGGGGTCTGCTGCTGGAGCAGACCCCCACCTCGCCCAGACAGCTCCTAGCTGCTCCCCCTGGGGTGTGGCCTGTGCTTGGGACAGCCTCACCTGGGGACTCCCCTGCTGTCCCCGGCACTGGCTGCAGGGTTTCCTGCCACCTCACATGACTCACTGTTCAACCAAGGATGGTTCTGAGAAGGAGGAAAACTTGTCAACTGTGGAACAAACGGTTAATTGGCCAACAATTGATTATATTGCTGGATCCATAAAGCAGGCCCATTAATAAGTGAGTTTCAAAAATAAAGTTCTTGTTAAAAATAACTTGCATCCACGTTCATGGAAGCCAACGATGCAGACGTCTTTACATGTTCTAACTACGAGAAGGGCAGCAGCCCCGCCAGACGCATGCCCATATGCTGTATTTTAATTTGCTGTTTAGTCTCTTTTCATAAAGTCATCTTTTTTAAACTTCATCTTTCTCTTACCAAATTTGTCTTTTTTCAATTTTCATTTTGTCTTCAATAAGTTCAAAATCATGGACACCTCCACTGATGTTTCTGCTCACGGGGCTATGTTTATAAAATATTCTAATGATGCTGAGGTATCATGAGCTCAGCAGCTTCTGCTCAACGGAGGGTAATCTGAATTCTATTTTTTCATATATAAATGTGTAAACATTCCAGGCCAAATGTTTCCATAGATACTATCTTTATGCCGTCATCCAGAGTACATTGCTTTGGCAAACATAAGATAAAACTTGTCAAATAAATCATATCTATTTATGGTTCTTTTGAATTTCTCACCATATTTAGTTCCTGCAAAATTGTGAGGCTTCTCAACTTAATTCCTTCCTGGTACAGAGGGTAAATTTATCCAATTAAAAATAGGTGTTCCCTCAAAAGATTTTCCCCACAAATTGAGATTCACCAGAGGAAAGCCATGACGTCTCCACCTGGATCTTCTGCGGGACTGGAGTGTCACCAGCCTCACTTGCTGTGCCCCGTCCCTGCCCCGGGGGCATCTAGTCTAGTGGATCTGGTGTCCTTGGTTCGTCCCTTTGTCTCATCTGCGCTGTTCTTTCCTGGGTCCTCAGTCAGTGATTTTGAGCCAGTTCATCTTCTGGACATGGGAACGCGCCTCGTGTCTTCTTCATGGTGCTGGAGACGGCAAGGGCACCCACACCTTGCGGAGAGCACTCACCCCACCCAAAGCCACGCCCGTGGGGGGCAGCCAGATGCTCTGAGGGCTCGAGGAAACCCGTGGGGACAGTCCCCAGCCGTGGCACCTGCAGGTCTGCACCCAGCTCCCCTGGTGCTCCCAGCCAAGGAGGCGCCTGGAGAGAGCACAGGGCCAGGCCCTCCTGCCCCAGCATCGCCTTGTGGGCGCCTTCCCTGGGCCTGGCGAGATGGGTCAGAGGGCCTCGGGCAGCGCTCTCCCGGCCCTCCTCCTCTCCTCTCCTTTCAGCGTCCGGGCAGGCACTTGGCCCCAGGTTCTGCTGGCCCCCGCACACACCACTGGCCTGGCCTGGGGCGGCCACCTCTCCCGGGGGAGCACCATGCTGCCCACAGTTACCGTCCTCGGCTGCTGGCTGGTCCCTCACCCTGGCTCCCTTCCTTCCGCACTGCGACCTTGTGCCGGGACCGACTCTCTCCAGCTGGAGGGTGTCCTCCACCTCCCTGAGAGCGTGTCCACTGGGAGGACATCTGTTCTGCTTTGGTTTTTCTGAAAGCAGTGCCATTTTTGCCCTCATTTTGAAAGTCCTCCTGGATGTGGATTTCCAGGTCGCCAGGTCCCCTCCTCCCACTGTCTCCAGACAGCTCTTCTCTTTCCAGCACTCTTCTGTGGCCATCTGGTGGCCACGGGGTGCCAAAGAGCTGGCCCGGGCCTCCCCCGCCCTGCTCTGCTTGTCCCTGTGTCCCTCTGACCCGTCTTGAAGGCTTGCTCAGACTGACCTTCAGTGTCAGCTCTGTCCACCAGTCTTCAGGCTGTTTTCAGATCCATCATGTGGATTCCTTGCTTTAAGCGCCATGGTGACAGCTGTAAAGTGACTGACCTCCTGTGTGGGTCTTGGTTCTCGGCTGGATTTCGCCCTGGACATCTCCCTCCCTCCCACATGAGCCAACCCGCCTGCTGCTCTGATACCTGTCACCAGAGTGTTCCGTGTTCTGTCTGTGGGCAAAAGGTCACAGAGGACAGTCAAGTCCTACATCACTCCAGGGTCTGACGTCCCCAGGGTGCTTCCGGTGTCTCCAGGACCACATCCTTCCCAGTGTCCTCCTGGTGTGGCCGCTCCCTCCCCAGCAGCTCGCTGGCCATCACCAGGGGGAGAAGGGTCGCGTGTCGGCCTGAAACAAGCCCCTCCCCAGCAGGTGTTGTGGTCCTTCCTGGGGCGGCTCTGTCCCCACCCACGGAGCGTGCTGGAGCCTTCAGAGGCTGAACCTCTGACTCTTCATTCAGTAAACGCGGCGTGAAGATTCCACATGTTTTCTGCACGTGCTTTAAGAGCAGTGTGGGGCCTGAGGCTGATCTGCAGAACTCGGGCTGGAGACCAAGGCCGTGACCCGGACAAAGTGGGGGGACCACAGCTCGTCCGCATTCCACACCAGCTTGACCACAGAGTGTGGAGCTCATTACCTGACTGTGTGTGAGATGCTGACTCACGTGCACTGGCCTGGGCCTCGGGTGTGCACCACCCAGTGTTTCTGGGTGTCTGGGGTTCCCCAGTGTCACGTTCCATGACTAAACACTCAGGTCACTCCAGGTGAACTGGGCTGCATGGAATGACCCCACAGAGACAGAGATACCTTTTTCTTTGGCTCCTCTGACCTTAGGGGTCCATGGAAAGAGAGAGTGGAGCATGTGCTGAACCTTTTATTGGGAAGAAGCCATTCAAATGAGGCCAGGGGTAGGATTAAGGGAACAGGGGAGTGGGGCTCAACCCCCCCGCACCTGGAGACCTGCCTTCTCATCAACCCCCTGCACCTGGAGACCTGCCTTGCCATCAACCCTCCGCACCTGGAGACCTGCCTTGCCATCAACACCCCCCCCCCCCCCCCCCCCCCCCCCGCCCCGCACCTGGAGACCTGCCTTGCCATCCTGCCGGGACACCACCCCAGTCACCACCAAATGTAGAGGTTGGTCAGAGCCTGTGCTTCAGGACCGGAAGGCGTGGTCATTGCAGGACCGGAAGGCGTGGTCATTGCAGGACCGGAAGGCGTGGTCTTTGCAGGACTGGAAGGCGTGGTCATTGCAGGACCAGAAGGCGTGGTCATTGCAGGACCGGAAGGCGTGGTCATTGCAGGACCGGAAGGAGTGGTCTTTGCAGGACTGGAAGGCGTGGTCATTGCGGGACTGGAAGGGTGGTCTCTCCGAGCGGCTCCCCACCCCCCGGGATGAGCCTGTGAATGGCAGCCCAGGGGGCCGGAGCAGGAGCCCTTGGCTGCCTTGCGCTCTGGCGGGGACAGGGTACCACCTTCTTCTCCTGGACTGGGTGGGACATTTGGATGAGCTGAGCACATGTCAACCACAGTGCAGTCGAAGGAAAGCCCACCCCGGGAAGGAGCCACCGGTGCCAGGTGTGGAAGGCGTGGCTCTGCGGATTCACCACTGTGAGCGGACAGAGAAGCGCAAGGTGGGCGTTTCTCACTGGCACTGCCCGTGGGGCGTCTTGAAAAGCTAACACGGCCAGCACTTTAGGTCTGGGGAGCCGCCATCTCCCTCACAGGCAGGGACAGAGCGGTGGCCCGTCTGTGTGACTCCCAGGCCCCCGGGGCTCTCCCTGGGTCCCCTCTTAGAACCCCCTTCCGGGTTCCCAGGCGGGGCCTGCTCACATCAGGGCTCTGGGCTGGGGCTGAGGGGAGCAGGGACCCCTCCTCGGCCCGCAGACCGCCCCATGGAAGGAGTGGTGACGGGTGCCAGGCCCAGCTTCTCCGTCAGCATCCTGTGCCCGCACGGGAGGCCCAGCCTCTGATCTGTGGTTGGGGCCCTCTGTGGAGAGCCCATCTCTGGGAGGACAGGAGAGAAGTGCTCAGATGCTGGAGCCTGAGCCACAGGAGCAGGGGACGGGCCGACCCGCCACCAGCAGCAGGGCACCAGGCGGGCTCTGGCACCAGATCCAGGTGCTGCCCACGTCCTCCCCTTCTCTGTCCCTTCTGCCTGGTTCAAGTCTGAACGCAGGCTGCCTTCAGGTCCCAGGTCCACCCAGGTCCTTGGGAGCCGCTCACCCCTGAGACCCAGGACTCCTGCATTTGGAGGGTTGAGGCCCCTCTCCTCCTCTGAAGGGTCTCCTGTTTGCTGTCCCCTCTGCTGCCACATGAGGTCAGGCTCTAGCCTCTGGCCCCTGAGGTGGTGTCTCCTCTCCCGCCCGGAGACAGGGCCAGGTCCTCTCTGAGCTTGGGCCAGAGCCCCAGGCACCCCAGGAGGAGTCCAGGATGAATGCAGCCCCTCCCTCCACCCAGCACCTCTGGGCCTGTGGGGACCTCGGAGAAGCTAAGTGCAAGGTACTGCCAGACCTGCTGAGCCAGGTGGGCGGGCGCCTTGGGACAGGGGTCCCAGGTCAGGTGGGAGGGGCGCCTTGGGACAGGGGTCCCAGGTCAGGTGGGAGGGGCGCCTTGGGACAGGGGTCCCAGGTCAGGTGGGCGGGCGCCTTGGGACAGGGGTCTCAGGTCAGGTGGGAGGGGGCCTTGGGACAGGGGTCCCAGGTCAGGTGGGCGGGGCGCCTTGGGACAGGGGTCTCAGGTCAGGTGGGAGGGGAGCCTTGGGACAGGGGTCCCAGGTCAGGTGGGCGGGCGCCTTGGGACAGGGGTCTCAGGTCAGGTGGGAGGGGCGCCTTGGGACAGGGGTCCCAGGTCAGGTGGGAGGGGCGCCTTGGGACAGGGGTCTCAGGTCAGGTGGGCGGGGCGCCTTGGGACAGGGGTCCCAGGTCAGGTGGGCGGGCGCCTTGGGACAGGGGTCTCAGGTCAGGTGGGAGGGGAGCCTTGGAACAGGGGTCCCAGGTCAGGTGGGCGGGCGCCTTGGGACAGGGGTCTCAGGTCAGGTGGGCGGGGCGCCTTGGGACAGGGGTCCCAGGTCAGGTGGGCGGGCGCCTTGGGACAGGGGTCTCAGGTCAGGTGGGAGGGGAGCCTTGGGACAGGGGTCCCAGGTCAGGTGGGCGGGGCGCCTTGGGACAGGGGTCCCAGGTCAGGTGGGCGGGCGCCTTGGGACAGGGGTCTCAGGTCAGGTGGGAGGGGAGCCTTGGGACAGGGGTCCCAGGTCAGGTGGGAGGGGCGCCTTGGGACAGGGGTCCCAGGTCAGGTGGGAGGGGCGCCTTGGGACAGGGGTCTCAGGTCAGGTGGGCGGGCGCCTTGGGACAGGGGTCTCAGGTCAGGTGGGAGGGGAGCCTTGGGACAGGGGTCCCAGGTCAGGTGGGAGGGGCGCCTTGGGACAGGGGTCTCAGGTCAGGTGGGAGGGGGCCTTGGGACAGGGGTCTCAGGTCAGGTGGGAGGGGACGCCTTGGGACAGGGGTCTCAGGTCAGGTGGGAGGGGCGCCTTGGGACAGGGGTCCCAGGTCAGGTGGGAGGGGCGCCATGGGACAGGGGTCTCAGGTCAGGTGGGCGGGCGCCTTGGGACAGGGGTCTCAGGTCAGGTGGGAGGGGGCCTTGGGACAGGGGTCTCAGGTCAGGTGGGAGGGGAGCCTTGGGACAGGGGTCCCAGGTCAGGTGGGAGGGGCGCCTTGGGACAGGGGTCTCAGGTCAGGTGGGAGGGGGCCTTGGGACAGGGGTCTCAGGTCAGGTGGGAGGGGACGCCTTGGGACAGGGGTCTCAGGTCAGGTGGGAGGGGCGCCTTGGGACAGGGGTCCCAGGTCAGGTGGGAGGGGCGCCTTGGGACAGGGGTCCCAGGTCAGGTGGGAGGGGCGCCTTGGGACAGGGGTCTCAGGTCAGGTGGGCGGGCGCCTTGGGACAGGGGTCTCAGGTCAGGTGGGAGGGGGCCTTGGGACAGGGGTCCCAGGTCAGGTGGGAGGGGCGCCTTGGGACAGGGGTCTCAGGTCAGGTGGGAGGGGGCCTTGGGACAGGGGTCCCAGGTCAGGTGGGAGGGGCGCCTTGGGACAGGGGTCTCAGGTCAGGTGGGAGGGGGCCTTGGGACAGGGGTCTCAGGTCAGGTGGGAGGGGCGCCTTGGGACAGGGGTCTCAGGTCAGGTGGGAGGGGAGCCTTGGGACAGGGGTCTCAGGTCAGGTGGGCGGGGAGCCTTGGGACAGGGGTCTCAGGTCAGGTGGGAGGGGCGCCTTGGGACAGGGGTCTCAGGTCAGGTGGGAGGGGAGCCTTGGGACAGGGGTCCCAGGTCAGGTGGGAGGGGGCCTTGGGACAGGGGTCTCAGGTCAGGTGGGAGGGGCGCCTTGGGACAGGGGTCTCAGGTCAGGTGGGAGGGGAGCCTTGGGACAGGGGTCCCAGGTCAGGTGGGAGGGGGCCTTGGGACAGGGGTCTCAGGTCAGGTGGGAGGGGCGCCTTGGGACAGGGGTCCCAGGTCAGGTGGGAGGGGCGCCTTGGGACAGGGGTCTCAGGTCAGGTGGGCGGGCGCCTTGGGACAGGGGTCCCAGGTCAGGTGGGCGGGGCGCCTTGGACAGGGGTCCCAGGTCAGGTGGGCGGGGCGCCTTGGGACAGGGGTCCCAGGTCAGGTGGGAGGGGCGCCTTGGGACAGGGGTCCCAGGTCAGGTGGGCGGGCGCCTTGGGACAGGGGTCCCAGGTCAGGTGGGCGGGGCGCCTTGGGACAGGGGTCTCAGGTCAGGTGGGAGGGGCGCCTTGGGACAGGGGTCTCAGGTCAGGTGGGAGGGGCGCCTTGGGACAGGGGTCTCAGGTCAGGTGGGAGGGGCGCCTTGGGACAGGGGTCTCAGGTCAGGTGGGAGGGGCGCCTTGGGACAGGGGTCCCAGGTCAGGTGGGAGGGGGCCTTGGGACAGGGGTCCCAGGTCAGGTGGGAGGGGCGCCTTGGGACAGGGGTCCCAGGTCAGGTGGGAGGGGCGCCTTGGGACAGGGGTCTCAGGTCAGGTGGGAGGGGGCCTTGGGACAGGGGTCTCAGGTCAGGTGGGAGGGGACGCCTTGGGACAGGGGTCCCAGGTCAGGTGGGAGGGGCGCCTTGGGACAGGGGTCCCAGGTCAGGTGGGAGGGGCGCCTTGGGACAGGGGTCTCAGGTCAGGTGGGCGGGGCGCCTTGGGACAGGGGTCTCAGGTCAGGTGGGCGGGGAGCCTTGGGACAGGGGTCCCAGGTCAGGTGGGAGGGGCGCCTTGGGACAGGGGTCCCAGGTCAGGTGGGAGGGGCGCCTTGGGACAGGGGTCTCAGGTCAGGTGGGCGGGCGCCTTGGGACAGGGGTCTCAGGTCAGGTGGGAGGGGAGCCTTGGGACAGGGGTCCCAGGTCAGGTGGGAGGGGCGCCTTGGGACAGGGGTCTCAGGTCAGGTGGGAGGGGGCCTTGGGACAGGGGTCTCAGGTCAGGTGGGAGGGGGCCTTGGGACAGGGGTCTCAGGTCAGGTGGGAGGGGCGCCTTGGGACAGGGGTCCCAGGTCAGGTGGGAGGGGCGCCTTGGGACAGGGGTCTCAGGTCAGGTGGGAGGGGGCCTTGGGACAGGGGTCTCAGGTCAGGTGGGAGGGGACGCCTTGGGACAGGGGTCTCAGGTCAGGTGGGAGGGGCGCCTTGGGACAGGGGTCCCAGGTCAGGTGGGAGGGGCGCCATGGGACAGGGGTCTCAGGTCAGGTGGGCGGGCGCCTTGGGACAGGGTCTCAGGTCAGGTGGGAGGGGGCCTTGGGACAGGGGTCTCAGGTCAGGTGGGAGGGGAGCCTTGGGACAGGGGTCCCAGGTCAGGTGGGAGGGGCGCCTTGGGACAGGGGTCTCAGGTCAGGTGGGAGGGCGCCTTGGGACAGGGGTCTCAGGTCAGGTGGGAGGGGAGCCTTGGGACAGGGGTCCCAGGTCAGGTGGGAGGGGGCCTTGGGACAGGGGTCTCAGGTCAGGTGGGCGGGGAGCCTTGGGACAGGGGTCTCAGGTCAGGTGGGCGGGGAGCCTTGGGACAGGGGTCTCAGGTCAGGTGGGAGGGGCGCCTTGGGACAGGGGTCTCAGGTCAGGTGGGAGGGGCGCCTTGGGACAGGGGTCTCAGGTCAGGTGGGAGGGGCGCCTTGGGACAGGGGTCTCAGGTCAGGTGGGAGGGGCGCCTTGGGACAGGGGTCTCAGGTCAGGTGGGAGGGGCGCCTTGGGACAGGGGTCCCAGGTCAGGTGGGCGGGGCGCCTTGGGACAGGGGTCCCAGGTCAGGTGGGAGGGGCGCCTTGGGACAGGGGTCCCAGGTCAGGTGGGCGGGGCGCCTTGGGACAGGGGTCTCAGGTCAGGTGGGCGGGGCGCCTTGGGACAGGGGTCCCAGGTCAGGTGGGAGGGGCGCCTTGGGACAGGGGTCTCAGGTCAGGTGGGAGGGGCGCCTTGGGACAGGGGTCCCAGGTCAGGTGGGAGGGGCGCCTTGGGACAGGGGTCTCAGGTCAGGTGGGCGGGGCGCCTTGGGACAGGGGTCCCAGGTCAGGTGGGCGGGGCGCCTTGGGACAGGGGTCCCAGGTCAGGTGGGAGGGGCGCCTTGGGACAGGGGTCCCAGGTCAGGTGGGAGGGGCGCCTTGGGACAGGGGTCTCAGGTCAGGTGGGAGGGGCGCCTTGGGACAGGGGTCCCAGGTCAGGTGGGAGGGGCGCCTTGGGACAGGGGTCTCAGGTCAGGTGGGAGGGGCGCCTTGGGACAGGGGTCCCAGGTCAGGTGGGCGGGGCGCCTTGGGACAGGGGTCCCAGGTCAGGTGGGAGGGGAGCCTTGGGACAGGGGTCCCAGGTCAGGTGGGAGGGGCCTTGGGACAGGGGTCTCAGGTCAGGTGGGAGGGGCGCCTTGGGACAGGGGTCTCAGGTCAGGTGGGAGGGGAGCCTTGGGACAGGGGTCCCAGGTCAGGTGGGAGGGGGCCTTGGGACAGGGGTCCCAGGTCAGGTGGGAGGGGCGCCTTGGGACAGGGGTCCCAGGTCAGGTGGAGGGGCGCCTTGGGACAGGGGTCTCAGGTCAGGTGGGCGGGGCGCCTTGGGACAGGGGTCCCAGGTCAGGTGGGCGGGCGCCTTGGGACAGGGGTCCCAGGTCAGGTGGGCGGGGCGCCTTGGGACAGGGGTCCCAGGTCAGGTGGGCGGGCGCCTTGGGACAGGGGTCCCAGGTCAGGTGGGCGGGCGCCTTGGGACAGGGGTCCCAGGTCAGGTGGGCGGGGCGCCTTGGGACAGGGGTCTCAGGTCAGGTGGGCGGGCACCTTGGGACAGGGGTCCCAGGTCAGGTGGGAGGGGCGCCTTGGGACAGGGGTCCCAGGTCAGGTGGGCGGGGCGCCTTGGGACAGGGGTCTCAGGTCAGGTGGGAGGGGCGCCTTGGGACAGGGGTCCCAGGTCAGGTGGGAGGGGCGCCTTGGGACAGGGGTCTCAGGTCAGGTGGGAGGGGGCCTTGGGACAGGGGTCTCAGGTCAGGTGGGAGGGGACGCCTTGGGACAGGGGTCTCAGGTCAGGTGGGAGGGGCGCCTTGGGACAGGGGTCCCAGGTCAGGTGGGAGGGGCGCCTTGGGACAGGGGTCTCAGGTCAGGTGGGAGGGGCGCCTTGGGACAGGGGTCCCAGGTCAGGTGGGAGGGGCGCCTTGGGACAGGGGTCCCAGGTCAGGTGGGAGGGGGCCTTGGGACAGGGGTCTCAGGTCAGGTGGGAGTGGAGCCTTGGGACAGGGGTCCCAGGTCAGGTGGGAGGGGCGCCTTGGGACAGGGGTCTCAGGTCAGGTGGGAGGGGCGCCTTGGGACAGGGGTCTCAGGTCAGGTGGGAGGGGAGCCTTGGGACAGGGGTCTCAGGTCAGGTGGGAGGGGAGCCTTGGGACAGGGGTCTCAGGTCAGGTGGGAGGGGAGCCTTGGGACAGGGGTCTCAGGTCAGGTGGGAGGGGCGCCTTGGGACAGGGGTCCCAGGTCAGGTGGGAGGGGAGCCTTGGGACAGGGGTCCCAGGTCAGGTGGGAGGGCGCCTTGGGACAGGGGTCCCAGGTCAGGTGGGAGGGGGCCTTGGGACAGGGGTCCCAGGTCAGGTGGGAGGGGGCCTTGGGACAGGGGTCCCAGGTCAGGTGGGAGGGGGCCTTGGGACAGGGGTCCCAGGTCAGGTGGGAGGGGAGCCTTGGGACAGGGGTCCCAGGTCAGGTGGGAGGGGGCCTTGGGACAGGGGTCCCAGGTCAGGTGGGAGGGGAGCCTTGGGACAGGGTCTCAGGTCAGGTGGGCGGGCGCCTTGGGACAGGGGTCTCAGGTCAGGTGGGAGGGGAGCCTTGGGACAGGGGTCTCAGGTCAGGTGGGAGGGGCGCCTTGGGACAGGGGTCTCAGGTCAGGTGGGAGGGGAGCCTTGGGACAGGGGTCTCAGGTCAGGTGGGAGGGGAGCCTTGGGACAGGGGTCTCAGGTCAGGTGGGAGGGGGCCTTGGGACAGGGGTCTCAGGTCAGGTGGGAGGGGGCCTTGGGACAGGGGTCTCAGGTCAGGTGGGAGGGGCGCCTTGGGACAGGGGTCTCAGGTCAGGTGGGAGGGGGCCTTGGGACAGGGGTCTCAGGTCAGGTGGGAGGGGCGCCTTGGGACAGGGGTCTCAGGTCAGGTGGGAGGGGAGCCTTGGGACAGGGGTCTCAGGTCAGGTGGGAGGGGCGCCTTGGGACAGGGGTCTCAGGTCAGGTGGGAGGGGGCCTTGGGACAGGGGTCTCAGGTCAGGTGGGAGGGGCGCCTTGGGACAGGGGTCCCAGGTCAGGTGGGAGGGGCGCCTTGGGACAGGGGTCTCAGGTCAGGTGGGCGGGGCGCCTTGGGACAGGGGTCTCAGGTCAGGTGGGAGGGGCGCCTTGGGACAGGGGTCTCAGGTCAGGTGGGAGGGCGCCTTGGGACAGGGGTCTCAGGTCAGGTGGGCGGGGGGCCTTGGGACAGGGGTCTCAGGTCAGGTGGGCGGGGGGCCTTGGGACAGGGGTCCCAGGTCAGGTGGGAGGGGGCCTTGGGACAGGGGTCTCAGGTCAGGTGGGAGGGGGCCTTGGGACAGGGGTCCCAGGTCAGGTGGGAGGGGCGCCTTGGGACAGGGGTCTCAGGTCAGGTGGGAGGGAGCCTTGGGACAGGGGTCCCAGGTCAGGTGGGAGGGAGCCTTGGGACAGGGGTCTCAGGTCAGGTGGGAGGGAGCCTTGGGACAGGGGTCTCAGGTCAGGTGGGCGGGCGCCTTGGGACAGGGGTCTCAGGTCAGGTGGGAGGGAGCCTTGGGACAGGGGTCCCAGGTCAGGTGGGAGGGGGCCTTGGGACAGGGGTCCCAGGTCAGGTGGGAGGGGGCCTTGGGACAGGGGTCCCAGGTCAGGTGGGAGGGGCGCCTTGGGACAGGGGTCCCAGGTCAGGTGGGAGGGGCGCCTTGGGACAGGGGTCCCAGGTCAGGTGGGAGGGAGCCTTGGGACAGGGGTCTCAGGTCAGGTGGGAGGGAGCCTTGGGACAGGGGTCTCAGGTCAGGTGGGAGGGGAGCCTTGGGACAGGGGTCCCAGGTCAGGTGGGAGGGAGCCTTGGGACAGGGGTCTCAGGTCAGGTGGGCGGGGGGCCTTGGGACAGGGGTCTCAGGTCAGGTGGGAGGGAGCCTTGGGACAGGGGTCTCAGGTCAGGTGGGCGGGGGGCCTTGGGACAGGGGTCTCAGGTCAGGTGGGAGGGAGCCTTGGGACAGGGGTCCCAGGTCAGGTGGGAGGGCGCCTTGGGACAGGGGTCTCAGGTCAGGTGGGCGGGGGGCTTGGGACAGGGGTCTCAGGTCAGGTGGGAGGGGGCCTTGGGACAGGGGTCTCAGGTCAGGTGGGAGGGGCGCCTTGGGACGGGGGTCCCAGGTCAGGTGGGAGGGGCGCCTTGGGACGGGGGTCCCAGGTCAGGTGGGAGGGAGCCTTGGGACAGGGGTCTCAGGTCAGGTGGGAGGGGCGCCTTGGGACAGGGGTCTCAGGTCAGGTGGGAGGGAGCCTTGGGACAGGGGTCTCAGGTCAGGTGGGAGGGGCGCCTTGGGACAGGGGTCTCAGGTCAGGTGGGAGGGGCGCCTTGGGACAGGGGTCTCAGGTCAGGTGGGAGGGGCGCCTTGGGACAGGGGTCCCAGGTCAGGTGGGAGGGGCGCCTTGGGACAGGGGTCTCAGGTCAGGTGGGAGGGGCGCCTTGGGACAGGGGTCTCAGGTCAGGTGGGAGGGAGCCTTGGGACAGGGGTCCCAGGTCAGGTGGGAGGGAGCCTTGGGACAGGGGTCTCAGGTCAGGTGGGAGGGGCGCCTTGGGACAGGGGTCTCAGGTCAGGTGGGCGGGCGCCTTGGGACAGGGGTCTCAGGTCAGGTGGGAGGGGCGCCTTGGGACAGGGGTCTCAGGTCAGGTGGGAGGGGCGCCTTGGGACAGGGGTCTCAGGTCAGGTGGGAGGGGCGCCTTGGGACAGGGGTCTCAGGTCAGGTGGGAGGGGCGCCTTGGGACAGGGGTCTCAGGTCAGGTGGGAGGGGCGCCTTGGGACAGGGGTCCCAGGTCAGGTGGGAGGGGCGCCTTGGGACAGGGGTCTCAGGTCAGGTGGGAGGGGCGCCTTGGGACAGGGGTCTCAGGTCAGGTGGGAGGGGCGCCTTGGGACAGGGGTCTCAGGTCAGGTGGGAGGGGCGCCTTGGGACAGGGGTCCCAGGTCAGGTGGGAGGGGCGCCTTGGGACAGGGGTCTCAGGTCAGGTGGGAGGGGCGCCTTGGGACAGGGGTCTCAGGTCAGGTGGGAGGGGCGCCTTGGGACAGGGGTCCCAGGTCAGGTGGGAGGGGCGCCTTGGGACAGGGGTCCCAGGTCAGGTGGGAGGGGCGCCTTGGGACAGGGGTCTCAGGTCAGGGTGGGAGGGGCGCCTTGGGACAGGGGTCCCAGGTCAGGTGGGAGGGGCGCCTTGGGACAGGGGTCTCAGGTCAGGTGGGAGGGGCGCCTTGGGACAGGGGTCCCAGGTCAGGTGGGAGGGGCGCCTTGGGACAGGGGTCTCAGGTCAGGTGGGAGGGGCGCCTTGGGACAGGGGTCTCAGGTCAGGTGGGAGGGGCGCCTTGGGACAGGGGTCCCAGGTCAGGTGGGAGGGGCGCCTTGGGACAGGGGTCCCAGGTCAGGTGGGAGGGGCGCCTTGGGACAGGGGTCTCAGGTCAGGTGGGAGGGGCGCCTTGGGACAGGGGTCTCAGGTCAGGTGGGAGGGGCGCCTTGGGACAGGGGTCTCAGGTCAGGTGGGAGGGAGCCTTGGGACAGGGGTCTCAGGTCAGGTGGGAGGGAGCCTTGGGACAGGGGTCCCAGGTCAGGTGGGAGGGAGCCTTGGGACAGGGGTCTCAGGTCAGGTGGGAGGGGCGCCTTGGGACAGGGGTCCCAGGTCAGGTGGGCGGGCGCCTTGGGACAGGGGTCCCAGGTCAGGTGGGAGGGAGCCTTGGGACAGGGGTCCCAGGTCAGGTGGGAGGGAGCCTTGGGACAGGGGTCTCAGGTCAGGTGGGAGGGGCGCCTTGGGACAGGGGTCTCAGGTCAGGTGGGCGGGCGCCTTGGGACAGGGGTCTCAGGTCAGGTGGGAGGGGCGCCTTGGGACAGGGGTCTCAGGTCAGGTGGGAGGGGCGCCTTGGGACAGGGGTCTCAGGTCAGGTGGGAGGGGCGCCTTGGGACAGGGGTCTCAGGTCAGGTGGGAGGGGCGCCTTGGGACAGGGGTCTCAGGTCAGGTGGGAGGGGCGCCTTGGGACAGGGGTCTCAGGTCAGGTGGGAGGGGCGCCTTGGGACAGGGGTCCCAGGTCAGGTGGGAGGGGCGCCTTGGGACAGGGGTCCCAGGTCAGGTGGGAGGGAGCCTTGGGACAGGGGTCTCAGGTCAGGTGGGAGGGGCGCCTTGGGACAGGGGTCCCAGGTCAGGTGGGAGGGGCGCCTTGGGACAGGGGTCTCAGGTCAGGTGGGAGGGGCGCCTTGGGACAGGGGTCCCAGGTCAGGTGGGAGGGGCGCCTTGGGACAGGGGTCCCAGGTCAGGTGGGAGGGGGCCTTGGGACAGGGGTCTCAGGTCAGGTGGGAGGGCGCCTTGGGACAGGGGTCTCAGGTCAGGTGGGAGGGGAGCCTTGGGACAGGGGTCCCAGGTCAGGTGGGAGGGGAGCCTTGGGACAGGGGTCCCAGGTCAGGTGGGAGGGCGCCTTGGGACAGGGGTCTCAGGTCAGGTGGGAGGGGAGCCTTGGGACAGGGGTCCCAGGTCAGGTGGGCGGGCGCCTTGGGACAGGGGTCTCAGGTCAGGTGGGAGGGGGCCTTGGGACAGGGGTCCCAGGTCAGGTGGGAGGGGAGCCTTGGGACAGGGGTCTCAGGTCAGGTGGGAGGGGAGCCTTGGGACAGGGGTCTCAGGTCAGGTGGGAGGGCGCCTTGGGACAGGGGTCTCAGGTCAGGTGGGAGGGGAGCCTTGGGACAGGGGTCTCAGGTCAGGTGGGAGGGGAGCCTTGGGACAGGGGTCCCAGGTCAGGTGGGAGGGGAGCCTTGGGACAGGGGTCCCAGGTCAGGTGGGAGGGCGCCTTGGGACAGGGGTCTCAGGTCAGGTGGGAGGGAGCCTTGGGACAGGGGTCTCAGGTCAGGTGGGAGGGAGCCTTGGGACAGGGGTCTCAGGTCAGGTGGGAGGGGCGCCTTGGGACAGGGGTCTCAGGTCAGGTGGGAGTGGAGCCTTGGGACAGGGGTCCCAGGTCAGGTGGGAGGGGCGCCTTGGGACAGGGGTCCCAGGTCAGGTGGGAGGGGGCCTTGGGACAGGGGTCTCAGGTCAGGTGGGAGGGGGCCTTGGGACAGGGGTCCCAGGTCAGGTGGGAGGGGGCCTTGGGACAGGGGTCTCAGGTCAGGTGGGAGGGCGCCTTGGGACAGGGGTCTCAGGTCAGGTGGGAGGGGCGCCTTGGGACAGGGGTCCCAGGTCAGGTGGGAGGGGAGCCTTGGGACAGGGGTCCCAGGTCAGGTGGGAGGGGAGCCTTGGGACAGGGGTCTCAGGTCAGGTGGGAGGGGAGCCTTGGGACAGGGGTCCCAGGTCAGGTGGGAGGGGAGCCTTGGGACAGGGGTCCCAGGTCAGGTGGGAGGGGCGCCTTGGGACAGGGGTCCCAGGTCAGGTGGGAGGGGAGCCTTGGGACAGGGGTCTCAGGTCAGGTGGGAGGGGAGCCTTGGGACAGGGGTCCCAGGTCAGGTGGGAGGGGAGCCTTGGGACAGGGGTCCCAGGTCAGGTGGGAGGGGCCTTGGGACAGGGGTCCCAGGTCAGGTGGGAGGGAGCCTTGGGACAGGGTCCCAGGTCAGGTGGGAGGGGCGCCTTGGGACAGGGGTCCCAGGTCAGGTGGGAGGGGCGCCTTGGGACAGGGGTCCCAGGTCAGGTGGGAGGGGGCCTTGGGACAGGGGTCTCAGGTCAGGTGGGAGGGAGCCTTGGGACAGGGGTCTCAGGTCAGGTGGGAGGGGCGCCTTGGGACAGGGGTCCCAGGTCAGGTGGGAGGGGGCCTTGGGACAGGGGTCTCAGGTCAGGTGGGAGGGGGCCTTGGGACAGGGGTCCCAGGTCAGGTGGGAGGGGGCCTTGGGACAGGGGTCCCAGGTCAGGTGGGAGGGGCGCCTTGGGACAGGGGTCCCAGGTCAGGTGGGCGGGCGCCTTGGGACAGGGGTCTCAGGTCAGGTGGGCGGGCGCCTTGGGACAGGGGTCCCAGGTCAGGTGGGAGGGGCGCCTTGGGACAGGGGTCTCAGGTCAGGTGGGCGGGGCGCCTTGGGACAGGGGTCTCAGGTCAGGTGGGAGGGGCGCCTTGGGACAGGGGTCCCAGGTCAGGTGGGAGGGGCGCCTTGGGACAGGGGTCCCAGGTCAGGTGGGAGGGGGGCCTTGGGACAGGGGTCTCAGGTCAGGTGGGAGGGGCGCCTTGGGACAGGGGTCCCAGGTCAGGTGGGAGGGCGCCTTGGGACAGGGGTCCCAGGTCAGGTGGGAGGGGCGCCTTGGGACAGGGGTCCCAGGTCAGGTGGGCGGGCGCCTTGGGACAGGGGTCTCAGGTCAGGTGGGAGGGGCGCCTTGGGACAGGGGTCCCAGGTCAGGTGGGAGGGGCGCCTTGGGACAGGGGTCCCAGGTCAGGTGGGCGGGCGCCTTGGGACAGGGGTCCCAGGTCAGGTGGGAGGGGCGCCTTGGGACAGGGGTCCCAGGTCAGGTGGGAGGGGCGCCTTGGGACAGGGGTCCCAGGTCAGGTGGGAGGGCGCCTTGGGACAGGGGTCTCAGGTCAGGTGGGAGTGGAGCCTTGGGACAGGGGTCCCAGGTCAGGTGGGAGGGGAGCCTTGGGACAGGGGTCTCAGGTCAGGTGGGAGGGGAGCCTTGGGACAGGGGTCTCAGGTCAGGTGGGAGGGGGCCTTGGGACAGGGGTCTCAGGTCAGGTGGGAGGGGCGCCTTGGGACAGGGGTCTCAGGTCAGGTGGGCGGGCGCCTTGGGACAGGGGTCTCAGGTCAGGTGGGAGGGGAGCCTTGGGACAGGGGTCTCAGGTCAGGTGGGAGGGCGCCTTGGGACAGGGGTCCCAGGTCAGGTGGGCGGGCGCCTTGGGACAGGGGTCCCAGGTCAGGTGGGCGGGCGCCTTGGGACAGGGGTCTCAGGTCAGGTGGGAGGGGCGCCTTGGGACAGGGGTCTCAGGTCAGGTGGGAGGGGCGCCTTGGGACAGGGGTCTCAGGTCAGGTGGGAGGGGCGCCTTGGGACAGGGGTCCCAGGTCAGGTGGGAGGGGCGCCTTGGGACAGGGGTCTCAGGTCAGGTGGGAGGGGCGCCTTGGGACAGGGGTCTCAGGTCAGGTGGGAGGGGAGCCTTGGGACAGGGGTCCCAGGTCAGGTGGGCGGGGCGCCTTGGGACAGGGGTCCCAGGTCAGGTGGGCGGGCGCCTTGGGACAGGGGTCTCAGGTCAGGTGGGAGGGGCGCCTTGGACAGGGGTCTCAGGTCAGGTGGGAGGGGCGCCTTGGGACAGGGGTCCCAGGTCAGGTGGGAGGGGCGCCTTGGGACAGGGGTCCCAGGTCAGGTGGGAGGGGCGCCTTGGGACAGGGGTCTCAGGTCAGGTGGGAGGGGCGCCTTGGGACAGGGGTCTCAGGTCAGGTGGGAGGGCGCCTTGGGACAGGGGTCTCAGGTCAGGTGGGAGGGGCGCCTTGGACAGGGGTCTCAGGTCAGGTGGGCGGGCGCCTTGGGACAGGGGTCTCAGGTCAGGTGGGAGGGGAGCCTTGGGACAGGGGTCTCAGGTCAGGTGGGAGGGCGCCTTGGGACAGGGGTCTCAGGTCAGGTGGGAGGGCGCCTTGGGACAGGGGTCTCAGGTCAGGTGGGAGGGCGCCTTGGGACAGGGGTCTCAGGTCAGGTGCGAGGGCGCCTTGGGACAGGGGTCTCAGGTCAGGTGGGAGGGGAGCCTTGGGACAGGG